>NW_025728944.1:0-2500 GCF_021461385.2 Schistocerca piceifrons
ACCTAACCCATGTTGTCCCCTAACCTAACCCATGTTGTCCCCTAACCTAACCCATGTTGTCCCCTAACCTAACCCATGTTGTCCCCTAACCTAACCCATGTTGTCCCCTAACCTAACCCATGTTGTCCCCTAACCTAACCCATGTTGTCCCCTAACCTAACCCATGTTGTCCCCTAACCTAACCCATGTTGTGCCCTAACCTAACCCATGTTGTGCCCTAACCTAACCCATGTTGTGCCCTAACCTAACCCATGTTGTGCCTCTAACCTAACCCATGTTGTCCCCTAACCTAACCCATGTTGTCCCCTAACCTAACCCATGTTGTCCCCTAACCTAACCCATGTTGTCCCCTAACCTAACCCATGTTGTCCCCTAACCTAACCCATGTTGTGCCTTAACCTAACCCATGTTGTCCCCTAACCTAACCCATGTTGTCCCCTAACCTAACCCATGTTGTCCCCTAACCTAACCCATGTTGTCCCCTAACCTAACCCATGTTGTCCCCTAACCTAACCCATGTTGTCCCCTAACCTAACCCATGTTGTCCCCTAACCTAACCCATGTTGTCCCCTAACCTAACCCATGTTGTGCCCTAACCTAACCCATGTTGTCCCCTAACCTAACCCATGTTGTGCCTTAACCTAACCCATGTTGTGCCTTAACCTAACCCATGTTGTCCCCTAACCTAACCCATGTTGTCCCCTAACCTAACCCATGTTGTGCCTTAACCTAACCCATGTTGTGCCGTAACCTAACCCATGTTGTGCCTTAACCTAACCCATGTTGTGCCTTAACCTAACCCATGTTGTGCCTTAACCTAACCCATGTTGTGCCTTAACCTAACCCATGTTGTGCCTTAACCTAACCCACGTTGTCCCCTAACGTAACCCACGTTGTCCCCTAACGTAACCCACGTTGTCCCCTAACGTAACCCACGTTGTCCCCTAACGTAACCCACGTTGTCCCCTAACGTAACCCACGTTGTCCCCTAACGTAACCCACGTTGTCCCCTAACGTAACCCACGTTGTCGCCTATCGTAACCCACGTTGTCGCCTAAACCTGCTCTGTAATTGTTATACGACTCGTTCAATTAGTGTAGTGTTGCCCACCCGCAACCCTCGCAATATAGTTCGCTACTCGCACTGCCCGCTCCCCTGTGTATCGCTTCATGTTAAACACCTTGCAAGTCTTGCTGACTTTCCACATGCTCCTGCTGTACACTGTAATGTGGATGGCAGCAGGGCGTACATGCCGCCCCCCCCCCCCCCCCACCTCTCCCCACGTCCCCACCTTGCCCCCTGCCTTCGCAAGGTGGTTGGTGACAAGTTTGCATGTTCAATGCCCTTCGCATGCGACGTACGCAGGCTACGTTGTGGTGCGGCCTGTGTCAACTGTCCGCTGATGTCGTACGCGTGAACCACAATCTGTACTGCACATTCGTCCTTATGTACTGAATGATACATCGTGGCACATGTGTGACCGTACAACGACTGCGCCCAAAAACGGCGGACCATACAGTGCAAATATTGTGCACGCAGCTACGTGTCGTCTCCCTATGAGAGCTGGATTGCAGTGTGGTACGCCATAGAGACGTGTGGGAGGAACGGACGCCGTGGATGGCGATCAGCATGAGCTGTCTGTTGATGTATTCGGACCTAGTCGTCTCTCCTCACACACCGTGATGGCATGGTGCAGCGCGTTCCATATCTGCGACATGCTACAGAAGCCGGTTGACAGTCGTTCGAGCAATGGACATCGCATACGTACGGGGGCCACCTTCCACGTATTGTCTAGGCGTGCACATTTTGTTGCGTGTATGTGGGCAGACGTAGTGTGGCGTGACACCTGACACAGGCATGCAATAATGGTTGAAGTTGCAAATGGCGATGGACGCCTACGTTTTCTGGTGAAGTTACGCAAATGAAGAAATGGTAACCCGTTGTGGTGCGGTTGTTCTCGCTAGGGGTGAATCGGTGATGGCGACGATAGGTTGAGGTACTAACCGGTTGTTCCAGCGATACCCACCATGCCGACGAAACTGAACGGCATCTGGGTGTGAAGCGATACGCGGCGGTGGCTGGGTGGGACCGTCCCCGGCCGGTGAGGGGGCGCCTCCCGGCGTGCTGGCCGCGCGGTGCGTGGGCGCACGCGCTACAGCCGGCTGGTGGGGGCGGCCAGTGGCAGGCGCGCCGGCCGACGGACGCGGCAGGCGTCGCAGCTGCGCGCCGGCGCACCCTGCGCGCGGCGCCGTGCGGCCAAAGTAGGTCCTCGCGGGCCCGGTGCGAAGCGCGGTGGACATCTGCAGTGTGCTGGTCCGATTGAGGACTGTGTGCGTTGAGGATGCGCCGCCGCCCGGCGCTCGGCGCCGCGACGCCGTCTGCTGCTCGGTCGCCCCAGCGGTTCTCGCTGGTGGTTTGTATCGCAGCTGTGCGGATGTGTTGGCGTGTGCGCTGTGCTGGGAGAGTTCGCTTCGGCACCCAAGTGGGGCTTTTGTCCTTC
>NW_025728944.1:12500-22500 GCF_021461385.2 Schistocerca piceifrons
CTAACCTAACCCATGTTGTCCCCTAACCTAACCCATGTTGTCCCCTAACCTAACCCATGTTGTCCCCTAACCTAACCCATGTTGTCCCCTAACCTAACCCATGTTGTCCCCTAACCTAACCCATGTTGTCCCCTAACCTAACCCATGTTGTGCCCTAACCTAACCCATGTTGTGCCCTAACCTAACCCATGTTGTGCCCTAACCTAACCCATGTTGTGCCTTAACCTAACCCATGTTGTCCCCTAACCTAACCCATGTTGTCCCCTAACCTAACCCATGTTGTCCCCTAACCTAACCCATGTTGTCCCCTAACCTAACCCATGTTGTCCCCTAACCTAACCCATGTTGTGCCTTAACCTAACCCATGTTGTCCCCTAACCTAACCCATGTTGTCCCCTAACCTAACCCATGTTGTCCCCTAACCTAACCCATGTTGTCCCCTAACCTAACCCATGTTGTCCCCTAACCTAACCCATGTTGTCCCCTAACCTAACCCATGTTGTCCCCTAACCTAACCCATGTTGTCCCCTAACCTAACCCATGTTGTGCCCTAACCTAACCCATGTTGTCCCCTAACCTAACCCATGTTGTGCCTTAACCTAACCCATGTTGTGCCTTAACCTAACCCATGTTGTCCCCTAACCTAACCCATGTTGTCCCCTAACCTAACCCATGTTGTGCCTTAACCTAACCCATGTTGTGCCGTAACCTAACCCATGTTGTGCCTTAACCTAACCCATGTTGTGCCTTAACCTAACCCATGTTGTGCCTTAACCTAACCCATGTTGTGCCTTAACCTAACCCATGTTGTGCCTTAACCTAACCCACGTTGTCCCCTAACGTAACCCACGTTGTCCCCTAACGTAACCCACGTTGTCCCCTAACGTAACCCACGTTGTCCCCTAACGTAACCCACGTTGTCCCCTAACGTAACCCACGTTGTCCCCTAACGTAACCCACGTTGTCCCCTAACGTAACCCACGTTGTCGCCTATCGTAACCCACGTTGTCGCCTAAACCTGCTCTGTAATTGTTATACGACTCGTTCAATTAGTGTAGTGTTGCCCACCCGCAACCCTCGCAATATAGTTCGCTACTCGCACTGCCCGCTCCCCTGTGTATCGCTTCATGTTAAACACCTTGCAAGTCTTGCTGACTTTCCACATGCTCCTGCTGTACACTGTAATGTGGATGGCAGCAGGGCGTACATGCCGCCCCCCCCCCCCCCCCACCTCTCCCCACGTCCCCACCTTGCCCCCTGCCTTCGCAAGGTGGTTGGTGACAAGTTTGCATGTTCAATGCCCTTCGCATGCGACGTACGCAGGCTACGTTGTGGTGCGGCCTGTGTCAACTGTCCGCTGATGTCGTACGCGTGAACCACAATCTGTACTGCACATTCGTCCTTATGTACTGAATGATACATCGTGGCACATGTGTGACCGTACAACGACTGCGCCCAAAAACGGCGGACCATACAGTGCAAATATTGTGCACGCAGCTACGTGTCGTCTCCCTATGAGAGCTGGATTGCAGTGTGGTACGCCATAGAGACGTGTGGGAGGAACGGACGCCGTGGATGGCGATCAGCATGAGCTGTCTGTTGATGTATTCGGACCTAGTCGTCTCTCCTCACACACCGTGATGGCATGGTGCAGCGCGTTCCATATCTGCGACATGCTACAGAAGCCGGTTGACAGTCGTTCGAGCAATGGACATCGCATACGTACGGGGGCCACCTTCCACGTATTGTCTAGGCGTGCACATTTTGTTGCGTGTATGTGGGCAGACGTAGTGTGGCGTGACACCTGACACAGGCATGCAATAATGGTTGAAGTTGCAAATGGCGATGGACGCCTACGTTTTCTGGTGAAGTTACGCAAATGAAGAAATGGTAACCCGTTGTGGTGCGGTTGTTCTCGCTAGGGGTGAATCGGTGATGGCGACGATAGGTTGAGGTACTAACCGGTTGTTCCAGCGATACCCACCATGCCGACGAAACTGAACGGCATCTGGGTGTGAAGCGATACGCGGCGGTGGCTGGGTGGGACCGTCCCCGGCCGGTGAGGGGGCGCCTCCCGGCGTGCTGGCCGCGCGGTGCGTGGGCGCACGCGCTACAGCCGGCTGGTGGGGGCGGCCAGTGGCAGGCGCGCCGGCCGACGGACGCGGCAGGCGTCGCAGCTGCGCGCCGGCGCACCCTGCGCGCGGCGCCGTGCGGCCAAAGTAGGTCCTCGCGGGCCCGGTGCGAAGCGCGGTGGACATCTGCAGTGTGCTGGTCCGATTGAGGACTGTGTGCGTTGAGGATGCGCCGCCGCCCGGCGCTCGGCGCCGCGACGCCGTCTGCTGCTCGGTCGCCCCAGCGGTTCTCGCTGGTGGTTTGTATCGCAGCTGTGCGGATGTGTTGGCGTGTGCGCTGTGCTGGGAGAGTTCGCTTCGGCACCCAAGTGGGGCTTTTGTCCTTCTGTGGCGCTGGCGTTGGAGCTGCCGGTCACCGTAGGTGGCGCGTGTTGTCTCCCGCCGGCAATGCCACGACAGCACGCTCCCGGGCCTCTGTCGGCAGCGGCAAGCTCAGTTGGGAGCACGGGTGGTCGCACCGAAAGCGTCTACTCGCCTAACTCCGGGCGATTGCGCCTCTCTCGAACCCGACCAAGTACTTGGGACGGCGCTGCGCGCCGCCGGGACCTGAGAGGGTTTCGAGGTGTATTGTGCAGGGGAGCTCAGCCTCCTCCTGTTTGCAGAATGATTGAGCGGACGCTTGCGTGTTCGCGCGGGCCCCCGGGACACACTCCCGGGCGGCCGGCTGCTCAGCTCTAGTTGACGCAGCTCCCTGGTTGATCCTGCCAGTAGTCATATGCTTGTCTCAAAGATTAAGCCATGCATGTCTCAGTACAAGCCGCATTAAGGTGAAACCGCGAATGGCTCATTAAATCAGTTATGGTTCCTTAGATCGTACCCACGTTACTTGGATAACTGTGGTAATTCTAGAGCTAATACATGCAAACAGAGTCTGGCGTGAGGTCAGTCGCTTGACGGCGCGTCTCGGCGCGGGCCCGCCCGTTGCCGGCGCGCCGTAAGGCACGGAGGCTCGCACTGGGGCGTATCGCTTTCCAGTCGGGCGTGCCGCGGCAGTCCTCACTCGGGGAAGTGAAGCGTCTCTTACAGCCTCTCCTTCCCAAGTGGCTCTTTCCGCCTTCCCGTGGTGCCAGACGTCAAGCTCGGCATTTTGCCTTGCGTCAAAAGGGAGAGCTGCGACCCAACCCGATGCGAAAGCGAAGGGTGCGTGGCACAGGGGGAGCTGTGTCGAGGGACCGAACATCAGTCCCTTTCTGTTCGCAGGGCACAGACCATCACGTGCTCTGCATGCCGGCGGTCTCGTTTGTCGGCGTGGGATCGCGGCGCGAGTCGGCAAGGGCGCTTCGCCGCGCCCCTGGGTAACCGGGGCGTGTTCTGCCAAACCCAGGAGGTGGTGACATCACCTGGGCCAGGTTAGATGGGTCCAGACCGCCGAACGTCTGGGGGACCGGCCCGCCACCTGAGTAGGAGTGGGTCCTTGGCCAGATGGTGGAAACTCGGGCTAGTAGGCGGCGAAGGGCGAGAGGTGCATCCGCCTCTCCGGAGTGCGGGGTGCAGTTGCCGAGGAGCGTCGCGTGAAATCATCGATGACGGGGACACCGACGAGGACCAGTGCACTGGCGACGGTGCGCTGAACCTGGCAGCTCGGAAGTGCCCTTGACCTAGGGGCGAGGTCGGTGGGCGAGCTGCAGAAGTCCCCCCCCATGCCAGAGGAGCCGGTCCGGGGCAAGAGACGGGCTCCCACTTCTTTTTATCACTCGTCAATCATGGCTGACAACGAAACGAGTGATACGTGTGCGCCTCAACGAGCTTCCATTGCGCCTGATCCCTCTCCACAGGACGAGCAGGGACAGGCAAAGAATGAAACTGTTATGGAGAGATACACTAGGATAGCGTCGCTCATGGAGCAACAAATCAAAAACGGCAAGATAAGCCAAGCTGGTCTTGCCATTATTAAAAATGAGTTGGCAGCATGGGCTATTGCCCACGCCAAACTAGAAGGTAGGGCAGAAGAACTCGAAAAAGAGAATGAAAGACTAAGAAAGCAACCAGCCAAGACGTGGGCAGCTGTGGCCGCGCAAGCGCCCACAAAGCGCCCACAAAACTCGACGAAAGACACAATTGACAGAATCACAAAGAGAACTGACACGGCTGTCTTCCTCAGGACACTTCCTGGGCAAGACACCAGTGTCAAAAAGATTCAAGAACTGTTCACAAAAAACATAGATCCTGTTAAAGACAAGATACGAATCAAAAGAATAAAACCAAGTAGAAACTCTGTCATAGTTGAAGTTGCTTCTGAGAATGACAAAGAAAAACTGTTGACCAATCAGAAACTGAACTCGGTGGTTAAATGCGAACCACCGAGGAAACGAAATCCTTTAGTCATATTATATGACGTACCATCAATAATGACCAATGAGGAATTAATAGATACAATCAGGCTGCAAAATTTTGAGGAGATAAATGAAGAGGAATTCAAAAACTGTTTTAAATTAAAATTTAAGACTGGGCCACGGGGTCGTGATGTCGTTCATCACGTCGCCGAGGTGTCAGCACAAATGTGGCGGAACATCACAACAATGGGCAAAATATATATCGGCTTTCACGCCGTTAATGCTAGAGACTATGTCGTGGTACCTCGTTGCCACAACTGTGGTGACCTGGATCACGTCTTGAGGCTGTGCACCAGGGAGCCGGCATGCACTAAATGTGGGGAACATGGTCATAGCCGCAAAGACTGTAAGGCGGCGGCGGTCTGCATACCGTGTAAGAATAGAGGCAAGAAGTCTTGCGGAGCCACAGGCAGGAATTGCCCTACATATAGGATGCTGGAGCAAAGACTCATCTCCAGAACAGACTATGGCTGAGCCAGGAACACCAAATAGGATGCCAAAACGGAAGTCCCCGAGCAAAAGGAGGAGGGATGCCGTGAGGGCAAACAGATTTAAGGAGTTTCTGAGGTCGCTCTGCGGCGCCTCTAGAACTGAAACACGAGATAAAGAAACCCAGACTGACTTTCCAACAATGGACATTGGTATACAAACCAATCTCCCCCTCACGACTGAAACTCTCTCCTCTGGAAGCCGGGGAAAAAAGCCGATAATACACCTACAACGGCAAGGGCATCCTGTAACTGTGGCAACGTCGAAAGACAATCACATTGTAACATCAAAAGACAATCAAATCAATCATATAAATCAACTACCGGTTCAAGAAAATACAGTGACAAGCTCAAGCACGAGCCCCACTGTACAGAGCTCATCAGTTGTCAGAGTCCCACCGGTTGATCCGGTGAGGGTATACCCAAATTTGGAGTATACTATGCAATTATCTAGATTGGAGCAGCCGGCAACCCTGACCACTGCCTTACGACATGTGGTCCGGGTAGGACATGAAGACGGTAGAAAGGTAACCTTCTCGGTTATGGAGGCTGTTGACAGAATCCAGCTAAAATCAGTGAATCTCCCCACCGACTTCGGAGCCTTGCGTGATCTGCTCAAGAAAGTTTTCGACAGACGAGGTGAGAAATTTGACCTTAACGAAATTTACCAGCAATCAGTAATAGCACACGGACGGATTGCTTTCGACTGGAGCAAGAATTGGCCGCATGACCGAATACATACATATTACCCTTAATGACTAAAATTACCATTGGACAACTTAACAGTCATAATAGCAGACTCGTCATGCAGGAGCTCCGGAGGGAGGTGGAAGAGAGGAGACTAGATGTACTCTGTCTACAGGAGCCATACTCCCTGGCTGGAAAGATAGTTTTTGCCGCTGCAGGCTGGCAAATAGTCAGCACGGGAGATAACCCGAAGGCAGTGATTATAATCACAAATAAGCTCCTCAGAGTTACCACATTATCACAATTCGCAACTAGCCACTGCAACGTCGTGGAGCTTCAAACCCCCATGGGAACAATAATCCTCATAAACATGTATTTTCAATATGGGGATAATATAGAACTTTATATTGACCACCTGGCTAGAGTCACCACGGCGTTGCAGGGAAGAAAAATAGTAGTAACAGCAGACATTAATGCAAAATCCCCCCTGTGGTACAGTGGCACAAGGGATGCTAACGGTGAAAAAGTTGAGGAACTTATAATGGCATCACAACTTGTGGTGGCTAACAGGCCTGGAAATCCTCCTACATATGCTGCAGGGGGAGGACAGGGCACAAATATTGATGTGACCCTCATAACACCAAATTTGGTTAACTCTATTCAAAATTGGAGAGTACTAGAGAATGCCACCACAAGCGATCACAACTTGATATCCTTTACCTTGGGCGAAAGAGAGTGCCGCTGGGCCACGGGGTGGGAGGTGCAACTAAATTATAGAAGAGCTGACTGGGAGCGCCTAGCAAGGGAGTGTGACATTCCTCCATTACCTGAAGGTGACATGTATCTAGACATAGACATTGACCAAAGAACAGAGGAGCTGGTGAATGCAGTGACAAGAGCGGTGAAGGCAGCCGTACCTACAAGGAGGAGGGCCATGGCGGCCTCTCCGTCACCATGGACTGCAGAACTAGGTGAACTGCGTCGATCTGTCAGAAGGTTAAGAAGGCACTACCAGCGCAGTGTCGTCTGGCAAGAACGCCAAAGGTGGCAGATATTATACAGGGAGGAAAAGCAGAAGTTCCAAAAGGAACTACGCGAAGTTAGGATGCGAAGTTGGGAGAATTTCGTGCTTAACCAGCTGGTCACGGACCCATGGGGGCTCCCATACAAGCTGGTAAGGGAAAAAATCCGCTCTCCTCTGGAGTTATCAACAGTCAGGTACGGAGACAGGATGACGGAGTCCTGGCAGGAAACTGCGGGGGTCCTCCTCCAGTCTCTGCTGCCTGACGACAATGCGGAAGGGGAAACAGAAGGGCAGAAACAACTTAGAAACGAAGACCAGGAGGAATACGGAAATGAGACGGCTGTCTACCCTTTTTCAGAGGAGGAGGTGGCAGCTCATATAAGATCACTGAAAATAGGTAAAGCTCCTGGGCCGGACGGCATTGTGGCGGAGGTGGTGCAGTTTCTGGCGCCACAATTAACTGCGCCATTAACGCATCTTTACAACGAGTGTCTCCGACAGAGGAAATTTCCGAAGAGATGGAAAACAGCAAATGTAATCATCATAAAGAAAGGAATAGACAAGGACCCAGCAAATGTGAAATCTTACAGGCCGATTTGCCTGTTGGACATATTCGGTAAAATATTAGAGAAACTGCTGGCTGACAGATTGACGGCACACCGAGTGTTGTGCGGGGTGAGTGACAGGCAGTTCGGTTTTAGGCCGGGGCGATCAGCATCTGATGCTATTGCTCTGGCGGCTGAGGTCTGTAGCTCGACCCCGCATAAATACGTGGTTGGCATCATGGTGGATATCAGTGGCGCCTTTGACAACCTTTGGTGGCCTTCGCTCTTCTCCTGCTTGCGGGAGAAAGAGTGTCCAGGGCCGCTATATGGCTGCCTGAGGAGCTATTGTAAGGATCGGGAGGTCTGGTTATCATCGTCTAGCGAAAGAGTTGGAAAGGTAATCACTAAAGGATGTCCCCAAGGCTCTGTCTTAGGACCCCTTTTCTGGGATATCCATATGGAGCCATTACTAGATAAATTGCAACAAAGCAATGAGGTGCTAGAGGTGATAGCCTACGCGGATGACCTCCTCCTGTTGGTTGGCGGCCGTAGCCGCGAAGACATAGAACCAAAAATAGAGACAGCACTAGACAAACTTCAGAAGTGGTGCCAATCGACAAAAATGACGATATCACCTAGTAAATCGACTTACTTACTACTGAAAGGGAACCTTATTAGAAACCCGACTGTTAGAATAGATGGTTCACCAGTTCTCCGACGACGAGAGACACGTTACCTGGGAGTTATCATTGATGAGAGGTGGAATTTTGGGAAGCATATTGAAACAGTCACCCAGAGAGCCCTTCAGATATTAAATAACTTAATCTCCATAGGCCACAAAAGATTTCATCTTCCTCCACACCTAATTAGACTTTACCATAATAGTATTCTAACCTCAGTAGTGGGCTACGGCTCGGGAGTCTGGGCGCACAGGCTCACGAGGGTGGTGCCCGCCATGGCAGTGAGAAGGGTTCAGAGAAGCATGATATTAAGATCAGTAGGGGCCTATAGAACATCTCCAGGGGGAGCCCTATTAATAATAATGGGGCTCTGTCCCCTGGATATAAAGATTAGAGAACAGGCGGCTTGGTATTGGGCCAAGAGGGGAAATAATGAGAAAATTGCTGAGATCATGGGTATCAGATTAAGGGACAAAAGAGAGATAAGGTCAAAAGGGGAAGAGCTCTGGCAGGAGTTTTGGGAAGCAGAAGAGACTGGACGAAGAACTTTCCAGTTCCTACCCGAGGTGAGGGAGCGACTTGGCCTGAAGTACTTTGAGCCCACGCGAGGGTTGATCCACTTTCTCACTGGCCATGGACCCTACCCGACATATTTATGTCGGTTTGGGAAAAGGGCGACACCAGCGTGTGACTGTGGCGATCCGGAGGGCACGCCTGAGCACGTGGTCTATGAGTGTCCCCTCTTCAATGATATCGCCAACGGACTACGAGACAGACTACCCAACCGAGACACATACCAATTACTTAGACGAGAAGAAACGTTTCAGACCTTGAACACCCTGGCTAACGAGATATCACGCAAAGTATTAATCGACTACTTAGGAGAAATACATTAAAAAAATGAGCGACAATAACCACCAACTGAGTCCAAGAGCCCTGCTCCCATACCGCCTGTGCATGGACTGGCCGACTACCTCTAAGTTGGGAACCGCCACGTGCAGGACTAGGGGGAGTAGGGAACAACAACCGATTGCGACACACACTTACCGGACATGACGTAGGATAGAGTAGTTTGTAGGAATTAGACATAGGAAATTAAGATAGGGACTGCAGCGAATAAACATCGAGGCCCGCCCAGTGCCAGGGGCATGCTCTTCGGGGTTAGCTCGAAGAGCAGGGCAGTAAAAGTAGGTTTATATCTTCACTGGCACGCATGTAACGCTGCAGTAAATATGTATAAATTAGATTAATAATAGGAATTAGTATAAGCAACACAAGTAGATTAGATGCCCATTGTTTATTAATGTTAACTGTAGCTCCCACTAATAAGTACACTAAGCTGCAAAAAATGTAATAAAAATGTATCACTAATAGGACCCACTAATGTAGTAAGGTAGTGGGTCAAACTTGTATCATTATAATGATTTAGATAATAAAGAATTTTTAAATAAAAAAAAAAAAAAAAAAAAAAAAAAAAAAAAAAAAAACAGAGTCCCGACCAGAGATGGAAGGGACGCTTTTATTAGATCAAAACCAATCGGTCGGCTCGTCCGGTCCGTTTGCCTTGGTGACTCTGAATAACTTTGGGCTGATCGCACGGTCCTCGTACCGGCGACGCATCTTTCAAATGTCTGCCTTATCAACTGTCGATGGTAGGTTCTGCGCCTACCATGGTTGTAACGGGTAACGGGGAATCAGGGTTCGATTCCGGAGAGGGAGCCTGAGAAACGGCTACCACATCCAAGGAAGGCAGCAGGCGCGCAAATTACCCACTCCCGGCACGGGGAGGTAGTGACGAAAAATAACGATACGGGACTCATCCGAGGCCCCGTAATCGGAATGAGTACACTTTAAATCCTTTAACGAGTATCTATTGGAGGGCAAGTCTGGTGCCAGCAGCCGCGGTAATTCCAGCTCCAATAGCGTATATTAAAGTTGTTGCGGTTAAAAAGCTCGTAGTTGGATTTGTGTCCCACGCTGTTGGTTCACCGCCCGTCGGTGTTTAACTGGCATGTATCGTGGGACGTCCTGCCGGTGGGGCGAGCCGAAGGCGTGCGACCGCCCCGTGCGTGCTCGTGCGTCCCGAGGCGGACCCCGTTGAAATCCTACCA
>NW_025728944.1:30000-42500 GCF_021461385.2 Schistocerca piceifrons
TCCCCCAGTACGTGTGGAGACCCTCCGGGGAACGTAACTCGGGTTTGAGTGCCGCACCGTCTCGTTGATGTAAAACTCCACATATAAGACCCGGACTGACTCCTTTAACACCTTCCGGGCTGCGTTGATAGGTGTGGGTTGTCGTGTGTCAAGGTAGGACGTAAAACTCCCGTCCTGGCAGGACGTTAAATGCCCCCAACCCAAGCGAAAGCAAAGGGTGCATGGCGCAGGGGAAGCTGCGTTACGGGAGATAAAACAACTGTCTCCCCTGAGTTGAGCGCGGTGGCTGGGCGAGGGTGTGAGGGTAAGTCTCACGACGATCCCGGAACCCTGCAGTCCTGCTGCCGCAGTTCCTCACGTCCTGGACGACGTTAAAAGTCCCCCAACCCAAAGCGAAAGCAAAGGGTGCATGGCGCAGGGGGTGCTGCGTCACAGGGGACACAACACCTGTTCCCAAAACACAGTGCGCCGAACATCTTGCGCACTGATTCCGACGGTCTTGCTCGCCGGGGTGGGATTCCGGCCTGAGCCGTCAAGTGTCCTTCGCCGTGTCTCTGGTTCTCCGAGACATGATCTGCCAAGCCGGGGTGTGGTGACATGTCCCCGGCTAGGTTAGCTGGGTCCAGACCCCTGAAAGTCTGGGTGACCGACCCGGCACCTGAGTAGGGCCGGGTCCTTGGCCATGAGTGGGAGCTCGGCCTAGTAAGGGGCGAAGGACGGAAGGTGAATCCGCCTTCCCGGAGTGCGGGGGGCACTTGCCGGGGAGGGAGGGATGAAAACTGCGATGGCAAGGCCGTCGAAGAGGACGAGTGTGTTGGAAACGGCACGCTCAACCTAGCAGCTCACGTGTGCCCTTGGTCCAGGGGCGGGACCGGTGGGCGAGCTGCCATTAGCCCCCCCCCATGCCAGAGGTGCCGGTCGGGGGTAACAGACGGGCCCCAATTTTTTCACTCTTCTTGGCAAACATGGCAGAACAAACGGAGAGTGAATCGGCGCTTTCGGAGCATGATGCTCTTATTGACGAGAGAAATCCGAATCAGTCAGTTATGGAAAGACATGCCTCCTTCCTCCGATTATTGGATCGGAGTGTCAGGCATGGAAAAATAAATGCCGACCAGATTAGGGCATTGAAAGAGGACATAGCCAATTGGGCTCTTGCCCACGCTAAACTAGAAGGACAGTATGCGGAAGTGAAAGCCGAAAATGAGCGGCTCCGCAATGAACTACAGAAACCGCAAAGGTCGTATGCTGCAGTTGCAGCAGTGACCCAACCTAAAAAGACAGTTCAAGAAACAATAAGACAGAACATAGAGAAAACTGTACCAACCATTTTTGTCAAACCGAAAAAAGGTGAAGACGTTAAGAAGGCTAAAGAGAATTTTGAGAAAAGTATTAATCCGAGAACAGACAAAATTAAAATAAACAATGTCAGAACGACCAAAAACATACTAATAGTTGAATTAGCCTCAACTGAGGACTGTGACAAACTATTAGCAAACAAGAAATTAAATGACTCCTTTGTTTGCGAGAAACCAAAGAAACGAAGACCACTTATGATGATGTACGACGTCCCGACGTACATGTCGCAGGACGACGTCATCAATTGTGCGTATGAACAGAACTTTGAGGAAATCATGACTAAAGAAGAATTTATTGAGAAATTCAAGTTACGTTTTAAAACAGGGCCACGAGATCGGCCTACGGTACATCATGCCGTAGAGGTGGCACCCGATCTCAGAAAAATAATAGTCAAAACAAATAAATTATATATAGGATACACAGCGATTTCAGTTAAAGACTATACAGCACTGGCAAAATGCACAAAGTGCCAGGATTATGGCCATGTGGCCAAGTATTGTAATTTCCAAAACTCAGTCTGTGGAAGATGTGGCGAGGATGGCCATGACAAAAAATCTTGTGATAAACGAGAAACATGCATCCCTTGTAGGTACAGAAAAAGGGTCTGTCACTCCCCAGGAAGGGAGTGCATGACATACAAGTTGTTACTACAAAGATTGATTCAAAGGACTGACTATGGCGACTAGCCGAAAAGTCCAGAAACGGAAGTCACCTAGCAAAGTAGCACGGGATGCAGAAAGATGGAGAAGGTGGAGATCACAATCATCTTTGGATGAAGATGATGAAATTAACGCTTCTTACTTTGTTCCAGTTCCTGCTGTGCAGCCGGAAATGGTAGACTTCTCCTGTCAGGTCGGGTCTTTTCTGGCCGACAGGAGGGGGGTCTCGGCTGTGGCGGCGGAGTCGGGCGGGGCGGCGGACTTCTCCTGCCAGGTCGGGGGCTTCCTGGCCTCAAGGGGGAGGACATCGGCGCCCGGCACCGGTTCGGCTGCTGGACACTCTGCAGAGAAGACATATCAAGCACTAAAAGACTTGCAACTAGACAAAACTGAAATAGGTGGTGGCACAAAAAATACGTCAAAAAACTCTGTAGAACAAGTAGTATTGGAAACTGTAAAAGTAGAAGTAATTGGTGGAGGCAAGGAGAAAGAGAACATAGACTCTGACCTTGTAGATGTAGATTCCTCTGTAAGAAAACGGACTTATAATAATTGTCCCCCTGGGAATACTTACGGTATATGTGAGGAGACATTAAGACTATCACGTTTAGAAGATCCAGCAATCTTGACGGTGGCTCTTAGGCAGCTGGTGAGAACCGGGTATCCCAGAGGAAGAAGGATAACATTCCCTGCTCTGGAGGATGCAGATTGCATCCAGCTTGCAGCAGCAAACATACCTCTTGAGTTCAAACAACTAGAGGAACTCGTATCGAAAGTTTTTGCTCGAAGGGGTAGGGTTTTTGACCTAAAAAAGATATACAATGACATGGTAATGATGTATGGCAGGATCGCTTTTGATCCTGCCCAAACCTGGCCAAATAGTCATTTCCATACAAGGTATCCTGATGCACTTTAGAGTGTTTCAGGTAAATGCAATGAGAAGTCAGTTAGTCTTACATGAATTAAGAAGATTAACAGAGGAACACAAAGTAGACATCTTATTAATACAAGAACCATACTCCGTCTCGGGAAGGATTCCTGGCTTTCCCGTTAACGCACAGGTGATTGCCTCAGGCCAGCAACCAATGACGTCAATTATAATTTTAAGTAATCTAATCAAAACAACTGTAATTACTCAATTATGTACTACACACCTTACGGTTGTAGAAGTCAATTTAAAAGGACACAGTTTGTATTTAATGAGTTTGTATTGCCAGTACAGACATAATATTGATATCTACCTGGGACAATTGCGGACAGCATTAAGAGTCTTACAAGACAAGCATATAATAATATCAACGGATGCAAATGCTAAATCACCGCTCTGGCACAGCCCGGTACAAGACCACAGAGGAATTGAATTAGAAGATTTAATCATGGAACAAAATTTGAATGTTGCGAATCTCCCCGGCAACCCTCCTACCTATAGGAGCCGAGCCGGGGCAGCATCTTTTATTGACATCACACTAACCTCAATGGGTATTGCTAATAAAATTTTGAATTGGAAAACACATGACGCTATAACCACGAGTGACCACAATGTCATTGAATTCGACATATCTGTGGAGGAGGACCGCGTGCCAGCAGAGTGGACAATGCGTTATGACTACGGGAGAGCCAATTGGGACCTTCTGGAGGCGGAGTTCGATCCTCCAGAGCTCGGAATTGAATTTAACGTGGAAGAGGCAGTAGAGGCCCTAACTACCTCTATAAAGACGGCTATCGCCGTAGCGATACCAGTGAAAAGACGTCTCATTCGGAAAGCGACTGCGCCATGGACTCCGGAGCTGTCGCGGCTCAGGCAGTCTATGCGTAGAGCACGCAGGAACTATCAAAGGGCTTTCGCCCAGGCAGAAAGACAATTCCATCTCACCATATATAGAAGACAGAAGAGGGTCTTTAAGGATACCCTAAACCAACATAGACAGCAGAGTTGGGAAGACTTCGTAAAGGAACATCTTACCCTGGACCCTTGGGGCATGCCATACAAAATCGTGAGGGAGAAAATACACTCCCCAATGCAGCTCTCCACAATCAAAAAGGAAGACACTGACGACATGACAATTGACTGGAGACAAACTGCTGAGGAGTTACTTCATGTGCTCCTACCGGACGACCGACCTGACATGGACACTGAGCTGCAGAGGGAGATACGACAGCAAGATCAAATAATATACAACAACAACCTACAAGTCTACCCCTTCTCGCAAGAGGAGGTGGTACAAGCAATAAAATCCTTCGCGAGGCGGAAAGCCCCAGGGCCAGATGGTATACCAGCAGAAGTACTGCAGTGCATAGCACAAAAGTTGGCACCAAGTCTTGCCAAAATTTACAACAGATGTTTGGAAATGCGGAGCTTCCCAACATGCTGGAAAACAGCAGAAGTAGTTATAATAAAAAAGGGACAAGATAAGGACCCTACACTTGCAAAATCCTATAGGCCCATCTGTTTACTTGACGTTTTGGGCAAAACCTTTGAGAAGCTTCTGATGTCTAGACTGTCTAGCCACAGGCTTCTTCGTGGTATGAGTGAATTGCAGTACGGGTTCAGAAAGGGCAAGTCTACATCTGATGCCATAAATAAAGTAGCAAGTACTGTGCACTCATCCACGAGGAAATATGTCCTGGGCATCATGGTGGACATTTCCGGCGCCTTCGACAACCTGTGGTGGCCGGCGCTCTTCTCCCAGTTACGGGAAATGGAGTGCCCGGCGGCACTATATGGTTGCCTGAGGGATTACTGCCGGAAAAGAGTTGCGAAAATCACGGCTCCTGGTGCCGTGATGTTGAAAGACATCTCGAAGGGCTGCCCGCAGGGCTCTGTGTGTGGCCCCGTGTTCTGGGATGTAAACATGGACCCCCTGCTGACAACTTTGAATGGGAACGACACGGTACTGGGAGCAGTGGCGTATGCAGACGATCTTTTCATCATGGTCGAAGGAGATAGTCGTGCTGAAATAGAGAATAAAACAGTACAAGCATCTGAGATCTTAATGCAATGGTGCCAAAAATCAAAACTACAAGTTGCACCACAAAAATCAAATTACATTCTCTTAAAAGGAAAGCTGGCCCGTGATCCAGTCGTGCGGCTGGATAATAGATTAGTTGCGAGATCTAGGTCTGCAAGATACTTGGGCGTCCTCATGGATGAGGCGTGGAGCTATGCTCCGCACATCGACCATGTGGCCACCAAATCCCTCTCAATATTTAACAAACTGATCAGTATTGCTCAAAGACGTTTTCATCTGCCCCCAGGGGCAACCAAAATGTACAACAACTGTATACTGATACCAGTTGTGGGGTATGGTTCCAGCGCGTGGGCGCACAGGCTCACTCAGGTGAAACCAGCACGTGTCATCAGACGAATACAGCGAAATGTAATCATGCGGTGTGTTGGTGCCTTCAGCACCACACCAACGGATGCTTTGTTAGTAATAATGGGACTTCACCCGCTGGATTTAATGATCAGGCAACATGCAGTAATACACTGGATCCAAAAACGGGAACACGAAAAAGTTACAGCACTTATAGGAGAACACATGAACAATATCAGGGATATCAGAGAAAAAATCACAGACATTTGGCAAGAGCAGTGGCAGTCCTCAGACACGGGGAGAAGGGTCTTTGACTTCTTTCCCAGTGTCCGAGAGAGGCTCAAGATGAGACATCTGACTATAACACTGGGAGTGGTACACTTCTTATCCGGGCATGGCCCTTATCCTACATACTTACACAGAATTGGCAGTATGCAGTCACCTGAGTGTGTCTGTGGCGCCCCTGTGGGGACGCCCGAGCACGTGGTACTGGAATGCCCGGAATTCGACCCAGTTGCCAATGAGGCAAGAAGGGAATTGCGGAACACACCGCTCATGGAGATACTAAGAAGCCCAGAAAGTTTTACTGTATTTCAACAACTAGTCGATCAAGTTTCCAAATTTGCTAAATTGATTTTTGAGCGAAACGACGAAGGTTAGGAAAGAGAAAAGCTGTACTCCTCAGCCATGTCTGAGGAGTAATGTGCATTAATTCATTAACAAATACCAAAAGAAGACTAAGGAATGGAGGGTCGCTTGCCAGAGTGATGTGGATGTCCATGCCACTGTGGATGGGCGACCTCTGTCCGCCTAGCTCCTATGGGGCAGAAAGAAATATTGCGGACAGCGAAGAGGGCAAGATGGCTGAAGAAGGGAAGGCTCCCCAATCTATGGCAACATAGATGAGAGGGATGCCTAGGGGGCGGTGCCAAGTGTGTGTTCCGCCTTCTCGCTTGTCCGAACACTGAACTGACAAATTAACAGAACTACCGACTAGACCTTATAGCCCAATGAGACTTGTAAATATTCCATGCACGTAATAATATTTTGTTGTAAATTAGCGCAGAAGAGCGCGATTATTTTGCTAACTGTAGTAGAGTAGTTTTTTGTTCTTTTCATGTAGATATGTATAATAAAAGGGTGGTGGAGGGATGAAAAATAAATGCAAAAAAAATGCAGTGGTTTTCTAGATAGTAGAAGCCGGCCCACCTCCTCGTGGTAGGGACGGAAACGCTCCTGGTATTCCGGAGCGGCTAAGAGGCCGGAAGCAATAACAATTGTTAATTCACAACTAACATTATTATGTAAATCACTGTAAATGTTAAAAAAGTAGAATTGTTTAGTTATTACTACCCACTTAGGTTAACTAGATAGTGGGTTAATGTAAGTTAATAATAAATGAAAAAAAAAAAAAAAAAAAAAAAAAAAAAAAAAAAAAAAAAAAAAAAAAAAAAAAAAAAAAAAAAAAAAAAAAAAAAAAAAAAAATGTCCCTATACATGAGCCGCGACCTGTACCACTTACGAGCGAGAGACGCGATCGCGTTGCTCACTGTACGGCGTCCGATACCGAGCCATCAGCATGTCGGTCCCCATGCGCGTTGCACTCGCACTCGCACTCGCAAAAACGTGGGGCAAATATATTACGCGGAAGAGTTATAACAGACCGAGCCCCACTGCATGGGGGGAGTCTTTGTCACTAATGTACACAGATAGAACATTGTGGACTGGAACCAGATTACCCGTACACACGGCGCTGATTAGTAATCAATGCAGAGCCATCAAACTACAGAAAATATATACAACTGTCCGTATACATGCTGAAAGAGTCTGCCCACAATGGGAACCACACGTCAGCCAGACACTCTGATCACGCACCACTCTCTGCTTCTAACAGGCGCACATACAATATGTAAGCACCAGCATGGAACAACATCCAGTGCATCCTCTCCGCCACATTACACAATCCACACTATCACAACCAGACCAGGAGGTCCATGCGGAAAATAGAATATCCCACCCTTTCGACATCCACCATTGCGCAGATAAGGCACCAACACCCACACATGTCCTATACAACGGTGCACCCAACATCACAATAGTACCTCCTGTCACAGCGCACAAACAATGACATGAGTCAAAGACACAGGTCTGACACAAGCATAGAATTGGAGCGCCGCCTCTAATAAGCCAAAGGTGCATCCTGACGTGACAAATCTCATCATGTCACAAGCATTCACTTACTATAATCACTATCAACGAACCTGCCGCCCCGCCCCCCCCCCCCCCCCCACACCTTTCCTTACAACAACGTGTAACCTAACCTAACCCATGTTGTACCTTAACCTAACCCATGTTGTACCTTAACCTAACCCATGTTGTGCCTTAACCTAACCCATGTTGTGCCTTAACCTAACCCATGTTGTCCCCTAACCTAACCCAAGTTGTCCCCTAACCTAACCCATGTTGTCCCTTAACCTAACCCATGTTGTGCCTTAACCTAACCCATGTTGTGCCTTAACCTAACCCATGTTGTCCCCTAACCTAACCCATGTTGTCCCCTAACCTAACCCATGTTGTGCCTTAACCTAACCCATGTTGTCCCCTAACCTAACCCATGTTGTGCCTTAACCTAACCCATGTTGTCCCCTAACCTAACCCATGTTGTCCCCTAACCTAACCCATGTTGTCCCCTAACCTAACCCATGTTGTGCCTTAACCTAACCCATGTTGTGCCTTAACCTAACCCATGTTGTCCCCTAACCTAACCCAAGTTGTCCCCTAACCTAACCCATGTTGTCCCCTAACCTAACCCATGTTGTGCCTTAACCTAACCCATGTTGTGCCTTAACCTAACCCATGTTGTGCCTTAACCTAACCCATGTTGTCCCCTAACCTAACCCATGTTGTCCCCTAACCTAACCCATGTTGTGCCTTAACCTAACCCATGTTGTCCCCTAACCTAACCCATGTTGTGCCTTAACCTAACCCATGTTGTCCCCTAACCTAACCCATGTTGTCCCCTAACCTAACCCATGTTGTCCCCTAACCTAACCCATGTTGTGCCTTAACCTAACCCATGTTGTGCCTTAACCTAACCCATGTTGTCCCCTAACCTAACCCATGTTGTCCCCTAACCTAACCCATGTTGTCCCCTAACCTAACCCATGTTGTCCCCTAACCTAACCCATGTTGTCCCCTAACCTAACCCATGTTGTCCCCTAACCTAACCCATGTTGTCCCCTAACCTAACCCATGTTGTCCCCTAACCTAACCCATGTTGTCCCCTAACCTAACCCATGTTGTCCCCTAACCTAACCCATGTTGTGCCCTAACCTAACCCATGTTGTGCCCTAACCTAACCCATGTTGTGCCCTAACCTAACCCATGTTGTGCCTTAACCTAACCCATGTTGTGCCTTAACCTAACCCATGTTGTCCCCTAACCTAACCCAAGTTGTCCCCTAACCTAACCCATGTTGTCCCCTAACCTAACCCATGTTGTGCCTTAACCTAACCCATGTTGTGCCTTAACCTAACCCATGTTGTGCCTTAACCTAACCCATGTTGTCCCCTAACCTAACCCATGTTGTCCCCTAACCTAACCCATGTTGTGCCTTAACCTAACCCATGTTGTCCCCTAACCTAACCCATGTTGTGCCTTAACCTAACCCATGTTGTCCCCTAACCTAACCCATGTTGTCCCCTAACCTAACCCATGTTGTCCCCTAACCTAACCCATGTTGTGCCTTAACCTAACCCATGTTGTGCCTTAACCTAACCCATGTTGTGCCGTAACCTAACCCATGTTGTGCCTTAACCTAACCCATGTTGTGCCTTAACCTAACCCATGTTGTGCCTTAACCTAACCCATGTTGTGCCTTAACCTAACCCATGTTGTGCCTTAACCTAACCCACGTTGTCCCCTAACGTAACCCACGTTGTCCCCTAACGTAACCCACGTTGTCCCCTAACGTAACCCACGTTGTCCCCTAACGTAACCCACGTTGTCCCCTAACGTAACCCACGTTGTCCCCTAACGTAACCCACGTTGTCCCCTAACGTAACCCACGTTGTCGCCTATCGTAACCCACGTTGTCGCCTAAACCTGCTCTGTAATTGTTATACGACTCGTTCAATTAGTGTAGTGTTGCCCACCCGCAACCCTCGCAATATAGTTCGCTACTCGCACTGCCCGCTCCCCTGTGTATCGCTTCATGTTAAACACCTTGCAAGTCTTGCTGACTTTCCACATGCTCCTGCTGTACACTGTAATGTGGATGGCAGCAGGGCGTACATGCCGCCCCCCCCCCCCCCCCACCTCTCCCCACGTCCCCACCTTGCCCCCTGCCTTCGCAAGGTGGTTGGTGACAAGTTTGCATGTTCAATGCCCTTCGCATGCGACGTACGCAGGCTACGTTGTGGTGCGGCCTGTGTCAACTGTCCGCTGATGTCGTACGCGTGAACCACAATCTGTACTGCACATTCGTCCTTATGTACTGAATGATACATCGTGGCACATGTGTGACCGTACAACGACTGCGCCCAAAAACGGCGGACCATACAGTGCAAATATTGTGCACGCAGCTACGTGTCGTCTCCCTATGAGAGCTGGATTGCAGTGTGGTACGCCATAGAGACGTGTGGGAGGAACGGACGCCGTGGATGGCGATCAGCATGAGCTGTCTGTTGATGTATTCGGACCTAGTCGTCTCTCCTCACACACCGTGATGGCATGGTGCAGCGCGTTCCATATCTGCGACATGCTACAGAAGCCGGTTGACAGTCGTTCGAGCAATGGACATCGCATACGTACGGGGGCCACCTTCCACGTATTGTCTAGGCGTGCACATTTTGTTGCGTGTATGTGGGCAGACGTAGTGTGGCGTGACACCTGACACAGGCATGCAATAATGGTTGAAGTTGCAAATGGCGATGGACGCCTACGTTTTCTGGTGAAGTTACGCAAATGAAGAAATGGTAACCCGTTGTGGTGCGGTTGTTCTCGCTAGGGGTGAATCGGTGATGGCGACGATAGGTTGAGGTACTAACCGGTTGTTCCAGCGATACCCACCATGCCGACGAAACTGAACGGCATCTGGGTGTGAAGCGATACGCGGCGGTGGCTGGGTGGGACCGTCCCCGGCCGGTGAGGGGGCGCCTCCCGGCGTGCTGGCCGCGCGGTGCGTGGGCGCACGCGCTACAGCCGGCTGGTGGGGGCGGCCAGTGGCAGGCGCGCCGGCCGACGGACGCGGCAGGCGTCGCAGCTGCGCGCCGGCGCACCCTGCGCGCGGCGCCGTGCGGCCAAAGTAGGTCCTCGCGGGCCCGGTGCGAAGCGCGGTGGACATCTGCAGTGTGCTGGTCCGATTGAGGACTGTGTGCGTTGAGGATGCGCCGCCGCCCGGCGCTCGGCGCCGCGACGCCGTCTGCTGCTCGGTCGCCCCAGCGGTTCTCGCTGGTGGTTTGTATCGCAGCTGTGCGGATGTGTTGGCGTGTGCGCTGTGCTGGGAGAGTTCGCTTCGGCACCCAAGTGGGGCTTTTGTCCTTCTGTGGCGCTGGCGTTGGAGCTGCCGGTCACCGTAGGTGGCGCGTGTTGTCTCCCGCCGGCAATGCCACGACAGCACGCTCCCGGGCCTCTGTCGGCAGCGGCAAGCTCAGTTGGGAGCACGGGTGGTCGCACCGAAAGCGTCTACTCGCCTAACTCCGGGCGATTGCGCCTCTCTCGAACCCGACCAAGTACTTGGGACGGCGCTGCGCGCCGCCGGGACCTGAGAGGGTTTCGAGGTGTATTGTGCAGGGGAGCTCAGCCTCCTCCTGTTTGCAGAATGATTGAGCGGACGCTTGCGTGTTCGCGCGGGCCCCCGGGACACACTCCCGGGCGGCCGGCTGCTCAGCTCTAGTTGACGCAGCTCCCTGGTTGATCCTGCCAGTAGTCATATGCTTGTCTCAAAGATTAAGCCATGCATGTCTCAGTACAAGCCGCATTAAGGTGAAACCGCGAATGGCTCATTAAATCAGTTATGGTTCCTTAGATCGTACCCACGTTACTTGGATAACTGTGGTAATTCTAGAGCTAATACATGCAAACAGAGTCCCGACCAGAGATGGAAGGGACGCTTTTATTAGATCAAAACCAATCGGTCGGCTCGTCCGGTCCGTTTGCCTTGGTGACTCTGAATAACTTTGGGCTGATCGCACGGTCCTCGTACCGGCGACGCATCTTTCAAATGTCTGCCTTATCAACTGTCGATGGTAGGTTCTGCGCCTACCATGGTTGTAACGGGTAACGGGGAATCAGGGTTCGATTCCGGAGAGGGAGCCTGAGAAACGGCTACCACATCCAAGGAAGGCAGCAGGCGCGCAAATTACCCACTCCCGGCACGGGGAGGTAGTGACGAAAAATAACGATACGGGACTCATCCGAGGCCCCGTAATCGGAATGAGTACACTTTAAATCCTTTAACGAGTATCTATTGGAGGGCAAGTCTGGTGCCAGCAGCCGCGGTAATTCCAGCTCCAATAGCGTATATTAAAGTTGTTGCGGTTAAAAAGCTCGTAGTTGGATTTGTGTCCCACGCTGTTGGTTCACCGCCCGTCGGTGTTTAACTGGCATGTATCGTGGGACGTCCTGCCGGTGGGGCGAGCCGAAGGCGTGCGACCGCCCCGTGCGTGCTCGTGCGTCCCGAGGCGGACCCCGTTGAAATCCTACCAGGGTGCTCTTTATTGAGTGTCTCGGTGGGCCGGCACGTTTACTTTGAACAAATTAGAGTGCTTAAAGCAGGCAAGCCCGCCTGAATACTGTGTGCATGGAATAATGGAATAGGACCTCGGTTCTATTTTGTTGGTTTTCGGAACCCGAGGTAATGATTAATAGGGACAGGCGGGGGCATTCGTATTGCGACGTTAGAGGTGAAATTCTTGGATCGTCGCAAGACGAACAGAAGCGAAAGCATTTGCCAAGTATGTTTTCATTAATCAAGAACGAAAGTTAGAGGTTCGAAGGCGATCAGATACCGCCCTAGTTCTAACCATAAACGATGCCAGCCAGCGATCCGCCGCAGTTCCTCCGATGACTCGGCGGGCAGCCTCCGGGAAACCAAAGCTTTTGGGTTCCGGGGGAAGTATGGTTGCAAAGCTGAAACTTAAAGGAATTGACGGAAGGGCACCACCAG
>NW_025728944.1:50000-55291 GCF_021461385.2 Schistocerca piceifrons
TTACAACAACGTGTAACCTAACCTAACCCATGTTGTACCTTAACCTAACCCATGTTGTACCTTAACCTAACCCATGTTGTGCCTTAACCTAACCCATGTTGTGCCTTAACCTAACCCATGTTGTCCCCTAACCTAACCCAAGTTGTCCCCTAACCTAACCCATGTTGTCCCTTAACCTAACCCATGTTGTGCCTTAACCTAACCCATGTTGTGCCTTAACCTAACCCATGTTGTCCCCTAACCTAACCCATGTTGTCCCCTAACCTAACCCATGTTGTGCCTTAACCTAACCCATGTTGTCCCCTAACCTAACCCATGTTGTGCCTTAACCTAACCCATGTTGTCCCCTAACCTAACCCATGTTGTCCCCTAACCTAACCCATGTTGTCCCCTAACCTAACCCATGTTGTGCCTTAACCTAACCCATGTTGTGCCTTAACCTAACCCATGTTGTCCCCTAACCTAACCCAAGTTGTCCCCTAACCTAACCCATGTTGTCCCCTAACCTAACCCATGTTGTGCCTTAACCTAACCCATGTTGTGCCTTAACCTAACCCATGTTGTGCCTTAACCTAACCCATGTTGTCCCCTAACCTAACCCATGTTGTCCCCTAACCTAACCCATGTTGTGCCTTAACCTAACCCATGTTGTCCCCTAACCTAACCCATGTTGTGCCTTAACCTAACCCATGTTGTCCCCTAACCTAACCCATGTTGTCCCCTAACCTAACCCATGTTGTCCCCTAACCTAACCCATGTTGTGCCTTAACCTAACCCATGTTGTGCCTTAACCTAACCCATGTTGTCCCCTAACCTAACCCATGTTGTCCCCTAACCTAACCCATGTTGTCCCCTAACCTAACCCATGTTGTCCCCTAACCTAACCCATGTTGTCCCCTAACCTAACCCATGTTGTCCCCTAACCTAACCCATGTTGTCCCCTAACCTAACCCATGTTGTCCCCTAACCTAACCCATGTTGTCCCCTAACCTAACCCATGTTGTCCCCTAACCTAACCCATGTTGTGCCCTAACCTAACCCATGTTGTGCCCTAACCTAACCCATGTTGTGCCCTAACCTAACCCATGTTGTGCCTTAACCTAACCCATGTTGTGCCTTAACCTAACCCATGTTGTCCCCTAACCTAACCCAAGTTGTCCCCTAACCTAACCCATGTTGTCCCCTAACCTAACCCATGTTGTGCCTTAACCTAACCCATGTTGTGCCTTAACCTAACCCATGTTGTGCCTTAACCTAACCCATGTTGTCCCCTAACCTAACCCATGTTGTCCCCTAACCTAACCCATGTTGTGCCTTAACCTAACCCATGTTGTCCCCTAACCTAACCCATGTTGTGCCTTAACCTAACCCATGTTGTCCCCTAACCTAACCCATGTTGTCCCCTAACCTAACCCATGTTGTCCCCTAACCTAACCCATGTTGTGCCTTAACCTAACCCATGTTGTGCCTTAACCTAACCCATGTTGTGCCGTAACCTAACCCATGTTGTGCCTTAACCTAACCCATGTTGTGCCTTAACCTAACCCATGTTGTGCCTTAACCTAACCCATGTTGTGCCTTAACCTAACCCATGTTGTGCCTTAACCTAACCCACGTTGTCCCCTAACGTAACCCACGTTGTCCCCTAACGTAACCCACGTTGTCCCCTAACGTAACCCACGTTGTCCCCTAACGTAACCCACGTTGTCCCCTAACGTAACCCACGTTGTCCCCTAACGTAACCCACGTTGTCCCCTAACGTAACCCACGTTGTCGCCTATCGTAACCCACGTTGTCGCCTAAACCTGCTCTGTAATTGTTATACGACTCGTTCAATTAGTGTAGTGTTGCCCACCCGCAACCCTCGCAATATAGTTCGCTACTCGCACTGCCCGCTCCCCTGTGTATCGCTTCATGTTAAACACCTTGCAAGTCTTGCTGACTTTCCACATGCTCCTGCTGTACACTGTAATGTGGATGGCAGCAGGGCGTACATGCCGCCCCCCCCCCCCCCCCACCTCTCCCCACGTCCCCACCTTGCCCCCTGCCTTCGCAAGGTGGTTGGTGACAAGTTTGCATGTTCAATGCCCTTCGCATGCGACGTACGCAGGCTACGTTGTGGTGCGGCCTGTGTCAACTGTCCGCTGATGTCGTACGCGTGAACCACAATCTGTACTGCACATTCGTCCTTATGTACTGAATGATACATCGTGGCACATGTGTGACCGTACAACGACTGCGCCCAAAAACGGCGGACCATACAGTGCAAATATTGTGCACGCAGCTACGTGTCGTCTCCCTATGAGAGCTGGATTGCAGTGTGGTACGCCATAGAGACGTGTGGGAGGAACGGACGCCGTGGATGGCGATCAGCATGAGCTGTCTGTTGATGTATTCGGACCTAGTCGTCTCTCCTCACACACCGTGATGGCATGGTGCAGCGCGTTCCATATCTGCGACATGCTACAGAAGCCGGTTGACAGTCGTTCGAGCAATGGACATCGCATACGTACGGGGGCCACCTTCCACGTATTGTCTAGGCGTGCACATTTTGTTGCGTGTATGTGGGCAGACGTAGTGTGGCGTGACACCTGACACAGGCATGCAATAATGGTTGAAGTTGCAAATGGCGATGGACGCCTACGTTTTCTGGTGAAGTTACGCAAATGAAGAAATGGTAACCCGTTGTGGTGCGGTTGTTCTCGCTAGGGGTGAATCGGTGATGGCGACGATAGGTTGAGGTACTAACCGGTTGTTCCAGCGATACCCACCATGCCGACGAAACTGAACGGCATCTGGGTGTGAAGCGATACGCGGCGGTGGCTGGGTGGGACCGTCCCCGGCCGGTGAGGGGGCGCCTCCCGGCGTGCTGGCCGCGCGGTGCGTGGGCGCACGCGCTACAGCCGGCTGGTGGGGGCGGCCAGTGGCAGGCGCGCCGGCCGACGGACGCGGCAGGCGTCGCAGCTGCGCGCCGGCGCACCCTGCGCGCGGCGCCGTGCGGCCAAAGTAGGTCCTCGCGGGCCCGGTGCGAAGCGCGGTGGACATCTGCAGTGTGCTGGTCCGATTGAGGACTGTGTGCGTTGAGGATGCGCCGCCGCCCGGCGCTCGGCGCCGCGACGCCGTCTGCTGCTCGGTCGCCCCAGCGGTTCTCGCTGGTGGTTTGTATCGCAGCTGTGCGGATGTGTTGGCGTGTGCGCTGTGCTGGGAGAGTTCGCTTCGGCACCCAAGTGGGGCTTTTGTCCTTCTGTGGCGCTGGCGTTGGAGCTGCCGGTCACCGTAGGTGGCGCGTGTTGTCTCCCGCCGGCAATGCCACGACAGCACGCTCCCGGGCCTCTGTCGGCAGCGGCAAGCTCAGTTGGGAGCACGGGTGGTCGCACCGAAAGCGTCTACTCGCCTAACTCCGGGCGATTGCGCCTCTCTCGAACCCGACCAAGTACTTGGGACGGCGCTGCGCGCCGCCGGGACCTGAGAGGGTTTCGAGGTGTATTGTGCAGGGGAGCTCAGCCTCCTCCTGTTTGCAGAATGATTGAGCGGACGCTTGCGTGTTCGCGCGGGCCCCCGGGACACACTCCCGGGCGGCCGGCTGCTCAGCTCTAGTTGACGCAGCTCCCTGGTTGATCCTGCCAGTAGTCATATGCTTGTCTCAAAGATTAAGCCATGCATGTCTCAGTACAAGCCGCATTAAGGTGAAACCGCGAATGGCTCATTAAATCAGTTATGGTTCCTTAGATCGTACCCACGTTACTTGGATAACTGTGGTAATTCTAGAGCTAATACATGCAAACAGAGTCCCGACCAGAGATGGAAGGGACGCTTTTATTAGATCAAAACCAATCGGTCGGCTCGTCCGGTCCGTTTGCCTTGGTGACTCTGAATAACTTTGGGCTGATCGCACGGTCCTCGTACCGGCGACGCATCTTTCAAATGTCTGCCTTATCAACTGTCGATGGTAGGTTCTGCGCCTACCATGGTTGTAACGGGTAACGGGGAATCAGGGTTCGATTCCGGAGAGGGAGCCTGAGAAACGGCTACCACATCCAAGGAAGGCAGCAGGCGCGCAAATTACCCACTCCCGGCACGGGGAGGTAGTGACGAAAAATAACGATACGGGACTCATCCGAGGCCCCGTAATCGGAATGAGTACACTTTAAATCCTTTAACGAGTATCTATTGGAGGGCAAGTCTGGTGCCAGCAGCCGCGGTAATTCCAGCTCCAATAGCGTATATTAAAGTTGTTGCGGTTAAAAAGCTCGTAGTTGGATTTGTGTCCCACGCTGTTGGTTCACCGCCCGTCGGTGTTTAACTGGCATGTATCGTGGGACGTCCTGCCGGTGGGGCGAGCCGAAGGCGTGCGACCGCCCCGTGCGTGCTCGTGCGTCCCGAGGCGGACCCCGTTGAAATCCTACCAGGGTGCTCTTTATTGAGTGTCTCGGTGGGCCGGCACGTTTACTTTGAACAAATTAGAGTGCTTAAAGCAGGCAAGCCCGCCTGAATACTGTGTGCATGGAATAATGGAATAGGACCTCGGTTCTATTTTGTTGGTTTTCGGAACCCGAGGTAATGATTAATAGGGACAGGCGGGGGCATTCGTATTGCGACGTTAGAGGTGAAATTCTTGGATCGTCGCAAGACGAACAGAAGCGAAAGCATTTGCCAAGTATGTTTTCATTAATCAAGAACGAAAGTTAGAGGTTCGAAGGCGATCAGATACCGCCCTAGTTCTAACCATAAACGATGCCAGCCAGCGATCCGCCGCAGTTCCTCCGATGACTCGGCGGGCAGCCTCCGGGAAACCAAAGCTTTTGGGTTCCGGGGGAAGTATGGTTGCAAAGCTGAAACTTAAAGGAATTGACGGAAGGGCACCACCAGGAGTGGAGCCTGCGGCTTAATTTGACTCAACACGGGAAACCTCACCAGGCCCGGACACCGGAAGGATTGACAGATTGATAGCTCTTTCTTGATTCGGTGGGTGGTGGTGCATGGCCGTTCTTAGTTGGTGGAGCGATTTGTCTGGTTAATTCCGATAACGAACGAGACTCTAGCCTGCTAACTAGTCGCGTGACATCCTTCGTGCTGTCAGCGATTACTTTTCTTCTTAGAGGGACAGGCGGCTTCTAGCCGCACGAGATTGAGCAATAACAGGTCTGTGATGCCCTTAGATGTTCTGGGCCGCACGCGCGCTACACTGAAGGAATCAGCGTGTCTTCCTAGGCCGAAAGGTCGGGGTAACCCGCTGAACCTCCTTCGTGCTAGGGATTGGGGCTTGCAATTGTTCCCCATGAACGAGGAAT
>NW_025728945.1:0-2500 GCF_021461385.2 Schistocerca piceifrons
CTCCGATGTGGGAGGGAAGTTGACTCAAAACATAGTCCACCGCAAAATTGAAAAGGAGGGGGGGAGAGGGGGTCACCCTGACGCACACCCCTAGCCGGCTGCAGAGGCACGCCCACGTCGGCGCCGCCCGCTATCACTGTCGTGCTACCCTCGTAACACCTTTCGACGTACTCAATAAAGCAATCCGGCAGGCCATGAGCCCTCAGCACGGGGCGGAGGGCAGCATGGTCCACCGAATCGAACGCTTTAGAGACGTCGATCGATGCCACAAAAACAGAGCGACAGGAGCGGACTGCGTCGGTGAGAGCAGTGTCCAAGATGAAGGTGTTTTCCAACATCCCATCCCGGGGGATGAATGCCCGCTGACGTTCGTCCACAGCACATGCACGCATCAGGCGTGACGCGAGAACCTTGTGAAAGGTCCGCGCCAACACCGAGCAGACCGTAATGGGGCGAAAGTCAGCGGGGGATGTTGGTGCAGCCGTTTTGGGGAGAAGTGACGTCCGGGCGCGAAGCAGACGCTCGGGGAGGGCGCGGGCCAGGAGGAAGAGGTTCAAGAGTTTCACCAGGACTTCATGCGGCAGGCGCCGCAGCTCCGCTGGAGTCAGGCCGTCCGGCCCGGCTGCCGATCCCCTGGGCGGCAAGGCAGCAGCGACCTCCTCACGTGTGACCGGCCCCCATAGGCACTCAGGAGCGACAGGCTCCGAGTGCGGGAGAAGGCGGTCACGGATGAAGCCGGCGGTGGAGATCGGCTTCTTCGTGAAGAGGTCCGCCCAGAAGTCCAGCAGACCGGGGATGTCGGGTGGCGGCTGCAGCAGGGTGCCGTCCAGCAAGCCGCGCACGCAACGTGCACGCGACCTACGGAAGGCGTCCTGTGTGCGCGCGTATTCCCAGCGGCGCCGCTTGCGCTTCTGCAGCGGCGGGGCGGCAGGCGGCCGCTTGGATGATTGGCGCGGCCGCTGTGTCCTGGTGATCGACCTCTCCCCCCTGGACCCGACCGACGCAAGGGCATCCGGGAGCATGCCCAGGATGACATCGGGCGGCGTGCCCCGCCCCAGACCAATGACTCGATCCAGGGCAGAGAAACGCTGGGCGGAAGCAGGTAGCCCCGCCAGATGCTCCCAGATGGCGGCGTCAGTCGGCCCCTCCGGCGGCGGCCCGGTGGTGTCGGCCGCGAAGTCCTCGGCTGCGTCGACGGGCGGCGCAGCGGCCTCGCCCGCGTCAGGCAGCGAGCTCGCTGCTCCACGGCGGGACGCCGGCTCTTCACCCCGACCGATCTCAAGTGCCTCCATGAATTGGCGGACAAGCTGCTTGTGGGCAGCTTGCCGCCGTCGGCACTTGATTGCCTCAAGCGTTCGGTCGGGGAACATCCTGGTAAGTTCTTGATTTACAAAGAAGAACCGGGCGTCCCTCTCAAGGAACAGTTCGGCCTCTGCCTTGGCGAGCGACAGGACTTCTTCCTCCGTCCACCTCGCGCGATGCCTCTCCGTCACGATCTCAGCGTTGGCGGCCGCAGGGTGTTGGCGGCGGCGATGGACCCCGAGACCGTTCTTCGTGGTAAAAGTGCGGGTGGCACTCACTGCAAGCAAAGGGAGCTACACAAACTATCGCATTTTCGTTACGGCCGGTTGGCCGGATAGGTGCTGGGGTAGCTGGGGTGGCACCTTCAGCGGAAGGGGCCACCATCTCTTGTTTCTTGTCGGCTGCCCCCAACTATAAAGGGATAATGCGAGGGGGGGCTGGTAACCCCCCCAAGCCCCTGGTGCGGTCTTCCACTCTGCGAAAATCAGCGGGCCCACGAGAAGGGGAGAAGACCGCAGGAGAGGAGAGGCTAAGAGGGCTAGGCCCATGTATTGCGCATCACTCTCCCTGTAACTATAACCCAAGGAAGGCACCTCGCAGCAGCAGCACGACTACATCAAGACCGCACTTCGAAAAGCCAAGTCCGGATGCAGCCACACCGCCGCCACTTGGCCACCTTAAGAGAGTCATAGTTACTCCCGCCGTTTACCCGCGCTTGCTTGAATTTCTTCACGTTGACATTCAGAGCACTGGGCAGAAATCACATTGCGTCAACACCCGCTAGGGGCCATCGCAATGCTTTGTTTTAATTAGACAGTCGGATTCCCCCAGTCCGTGCCAGTTCTGAGTTGATCGTTGAATGGCGGCCGAAGAGAATCCGCGCACCCGCGCGCCCCCGGAGGAGCACGCTAAGGCGGACGCGGCCTCGCAGCAAGGAAGATCCGTGGGAGGCCAAGGCACGGGACCGAGCTCGGATCCTGCACGCAGGTTGAAGCACCGGGGCGCGAACGCCGCGCAGGCGCGCGCATCCTGCACCGCCGGCCAGCACGAGGCCGACCAACGGCGAGAGCAGACCACGCCCGCGCTAAACGCCCGCACTTACCGGCACCCCTACGGCACTCACCTCGCCCAGGCCCGGCACGTTAGCGCTGACCCACTTCCCGACCAAGCCCGACACGCCCCGATCCTCAGAGCCAAT
>NW_025728945.1:7500-10000 GCF_021461385.2 Schistocerca piceifrons
GGCCGCCCGGGAGTGTGTCCCGGGGGCCCGCGCGAACACGCAAGCGTCCGCTCAATCATTCTGCAAACAGGAGGAGGCTGAGCTCCCCTGCACAATACACCTCGAAACCCTCTCAGGTCCCGGCGGCGCGCAGCGCCGTCCCAAGTACTTGGTCGGGTTCGAGAGAGGCGCAATCGCCCGGAGTTAGGCGAGTAGACGCTTTCGGTGCGACCACCCGTGCTCCCAACTGAGCTTGCCGCTGCCGACAGAGGCCCGGGAGCGTGCTGTCGTGGCATTGCCGGCGGGAGACAACACGCGCCACCTACGGTGACCGGCAGCTCCAACGCCAGCGCCACAGAAGGACAAAAGCCCCACTTGGGTGCCGAAGCGAACTCTCCCAGCACAGCGCACGCGCCAACACATCCGCACAGCTGCGATACAAACCACCAGCGAGAACCGCTGGGGCGACCGAGCAGCAGACGGCGTCGCGGCGCCGAGCGCCGGGCGGCGGCGCATCCTCAACGCACACAGTCCTCAATCGGACCAGCACACTGAAGATGTCCACCGCGCTTCGCACCGGGCCCGCGAGGACCTACTTTGGCCGCACGGCGCCGCGCGCAGGGTGCGCCGGCGCGCAGCTGCGACGCCTGCCGCGTCCGTCGGCCGGCGCGCCTGCCACTGGCCGCCCCCACCAGCCGGCTGTAGCGCGTGCGCCCACGCACCGCGCGGCCAGCACGCCGGGAGGCGCCCCCTCACCGGCCGGGGACGGTCCCACCCAGCCACCGCCGCGTATCGCTTCACACCCAGATGCCGTTCAGTTTCGTCGGCATGGTGGGTATCGCTGGAACAACCGGTTCGTACCTCAACCTATCGTCGCCATCACCGATTCACCCCTAGCGAGAACAACCGCACCACAACAGGTTACCATTTGTTCATTTGCGTAACTTCACCAGAAAACGCAGGCGTCCATCGCCATTTGCAACTTCAACGATTATTGCATGCCTGTGTCAGGTGTCACGCCACACTACGTCTGCCCACATACACGCAACAAAATGTGCACGCCTAGACAATACGTGGAAGGTGGCCCCCGTACGTATGCGATGTCCATTGCTCGAACGACTGTCAACCGGCCTCTGTAGCATGTCGCAGATATGGAACGCGGTGCACCATGCCATCACGGTGTGTGAGGAGAGACGACTAGGTCCGAATACATCAACAGACAGCTCATGCTGATCGCCATCCACGGCGTCCGTTCCTCCCACACGTCTCTATGGCGTACCACACTGCAATCCAGCTCTCATAGGGAGACGACACGTAGCTGCGTGCACAATATTTGCACTGTATGGTCCGCCGTTTTTGGGCGCAGTCGTTGTACGGTCACACATGTGCCACGATGTATCATTCGGTACATAAGGACGAATGTGCAGTACAGATTGTGGTTTACGCGTACGACATTAGCGGACGGTTGACACAGGCCGCACCACAACGTAGCCTGAGTACGTCGCATGCGAAGGGCATTGAACATGCAAACTTCTCACCAACCAGCTTGCGAAGGCAGGGGGGCAAGGTGGGGACGTGGGGAGGGGGCGGCATGTACGTCCTGCTGCCATCCACATTACAGTGTACAGCAGGAGCATGTGGAAAGTCAGCAAGACTTGCAAGGTGTTTAACATGAAGCGATACACAGGGGAGCGGGCAGTGCGAGTAGCGAACTATATTGCGAGGGTTGCGGGTGGGCAACACTACACTAATTGAACGAGTCGTATAACAATTACAGAGCAGGTTTAGGCGACAACATGGGTTACGTTAGGGGACAACGTGGGTTACGTTAGGGGACAACGTGGGTTACTTTAGGGGACAACGTGGGTTAGGTTAAGGCACAACGTGGGTTAGGTTAAGGCACAACGTGGGTTAGGTTAAGGCACAACGTGGGTTAGGTTAAGGCACAACGTGGGTTAGGTTAAGGCACAACGTGGGTTAGGTTAAGGCACAACGTGGGTTAGGTTAAGGCACAACATGGGTTAGGTTAAGGCACAACATGGGTTAGGTTAAGGCACAACATGGGTTAGGTTAAGGCACAACATGGGTTAGGTTAAGGCACAACGTGGGTTAGGTTAAGGCACAACGTGGGTTAGGTTAAGGCACAACGTGGGTTAGGTTAAGGCACAACATGGGTTAGGTTAAGGCACAACATGGGTTAGGTTAAGGCACAACATGGGTTAGGTTAAGGCACAACATGGGTTAGGTTAAGGCACAACATGGGTTAGGTTAAGGCACAACATGGGTTAGGTTAAGGCACAACATGGGTTAGGTTAAGGCACAACGTGGGTTAGGTTAAGGCACAACGTGGGTTAGGTTAAGGCACAACGTGGGTTAGGTTAAGGCACAACATGGGTTAGGTTAAGGCACAACATGGGTTAGGTTAAGGCACAACATGGGTTAGGTTAAGGCACAACATGGGTTAGGTTAAGGCACAACATGGGTTAGGTTAAGGTACAACATGGGTTAGGTTAAGGTACAA
>NW_025728945.1:17500-22500 GCF_021461385.2 Schistocerca piceifrons
CGGTGTGTACAAAGGGCAGGGACGTAATCAACGCGAGCTTATGACTCGCGCTTACTGGGAATTCCTCGTTCATGGGGAACAATTGCAAGCCCCAATCCCTAGCACGAAGGAGGTTCAGCGGGTTACCCCGACCTTTCGGCCTAGGAAGACACGCTGATTCCTTCAGTGTAGCGCGCGTGCGGCCCAGAACATCTAAGGGCATCACAGACCTGTTATTGCTCAATCTCGTGCGGCTAGAAGCCGCCTGTCCCTCTAAGAAGAAAAGTAATCGCTGACAGCACGAAGGATGTCACGCGACTAGTTAGCAGGCTAGAGTCTCGTTCGTTATCGGAATTAACCAGACAAATCGCTCCACCAACTAAGAACGGCCATGCACCACCACCCACCGAATCAAGAAAGAGCTATCAATCTGTCAATCCTTCCGGTGTCCGGGCCTGGTGAGGTTTCCCGTGTTGAGTCAAATTAAGCCGCAGGCTCCACTCCTGGTGGTGCCCTTCCGTCAATTCCTTTAAGTTTCAGCTTTGCAACCATACTTCCCCCGGAACCCAAAAGCTTTGGTTTCCCGGAGGCTGCCCGCCGAGTCATCGGAGGAACTGCGGCGGATCGCTGGCTGGCATCGTTTATGGTTAGAACTAGGGCGGTATCTGATCGCCTTCGAACCTCTAACTTTCGTTCTTGATTAATGAAAACATACTTGGCAAATGCTTTCGCTTCTGTTCGTCTTGCGACGATCCAAGAATTTCACCTCTAACGTCGCAATACGAATGCCCCCGCCTGTCCCTATTAATCATTACCTCGGGTTCCGAAAACCAACAAAATAGAACCGAGGTCCTATTCCATTATTCCATGCACACAGTATTCAGGCGGGCTTGCCTGCTTTAAGCACTCTAATTTGTTCAAAGTAAACGTGCCGGCCCACCGAGACACTCAATAAAGAGCACCCTGGTAGGATTTCAACGGGGTCCGCCTCGGGACGCACGAGCACGCACGAGGCGGTCGCACGCCTTCGGCTCGCCCCACCGGCAGGACGTCCCACGATACATGCCAGTTAAACACCGACGGGCGGTGAACCAACAGCGTGGGACACAAATCCAACTACGAGCTTTTTAACCGCAACAACTTTAATATACGCTATTGGAGCTGGAATTACCGCGGCTGCTGGCACCAGACTTGCCCTCCAATAGATACTCGTTAAAGGATTTAAAGTGTACTCATTCCGATTACGGGGCCTCGGATGAGTCCCGTATCGTTATTTTTCGTCACTACCTCCCCGTGCCGGGAGTGGGTAATTTGCGCGCCTGCTGCCTTCCTTGGATGTGGTAGCCGTTTCTCAGGCTCCCTCTCCGGAATCGAACCCTGATTCCCCGTTACCCGTTACAACCATGGTAGGCGCAGAACCTACCATCGACAGTTGATAAGGCAGACATTTGAAAGATGCGTCGCCGGTACGAGGACCGTGCGATCAGCCCAAAGTTATTCAGAGTCACCAAGGCAAACGGACCGGACGAGCCGACCGATTGGTTTTGATCTAATAAAAGCGTCCCTTCCATCTCTGGTCGGGACTCTGTTTGCATGTATTAGCTCTAGAATTACCACAGTTATCCAAGTAACGTGGGTACGATCTAAGGAACCATAACTGATTTAATGAGCCATTCGCGGTTTCACCTTAATGCGGCTTGTACTGAGACATGCATGGCTTAATCTTTGAGACAAGCATATGACTACTGGCAGGATCAACCAGGGAGCTGCGTCAACTAGAGCTGAGCAGCCGGCCGCCCGGGAGTGTGTCCCGGGGGCCCGCGCGAACACGCAAGCGTCCGCTCAATCATTCTGCAAACAGGAGGAGGCTGAGCTCCCCTGCACAATACACCTCGAAACCCTCTCAGGTCCCGGCGGCGCGCAGCGCCGTCCCAAGTACTTGGTCGGGTTCGAGAGAGGCGCAATCGCCCGGAGTTAGGCGAGTAGACGCTTTCGGTGCGACCACCCGTGCTCCCAACTGAGCTTGCCGCTGCCGACAGAGGCCCGGGAGCGTGCTGTCGTGGCATTGCCGGCGGGAGACAACACGCGCCACCTACGGTGACCGGCAGCTCCAACGCCAGCGCCACAGAAGGACAAAAGCCCCACTTGGGTGCCGAAGCGAACTCTCCCAGCACAGCGCACGCGCCAACACATCCGCACAGCTGCGATACAAACCACCAGCGAGAACCGCTGGGGCGACCGAGCAGCAGACGGCGTCGCGGCGCCGAGCGCCGGGCGGCGGCGCATCCTCAACGCACACAGTCCTCAATCGGACCAGCACACTGAAGATGTCCACCGCGCTTCGCACCGGGCCCGCGAGGACCTACTTTGGCCGCACGGCGCCGCGCGCAGGGTGCGCCGGCGCGCAGCTCCGACGCCTGCCGCGTCCGTCGGCCGGCGCGCCTGCCACTGGCCGCCCCCACCAGCCGGCTGTAGCGCGTGCGCCCACGCACCGCGCGGCCAGCACGCCGGGAGGCGCCCCCTCACCGGCCGGGGACGGTCCCACCCAGCCACCGCCGCGTATCGCTTCACACCCAGATGCCGTTCAGTTTCGTCGGCATGGTGGGTATCGCTGGAACAACCGGTTCGTACCTCAACCTATCGTCGCCATCACCGATTCACCCCTAGCGAGAACAACCGCACCACAACAGGTTACCATTTGTTCATTTGCGTAACTTCACCAGAAAACGCAGGCGTCCATCGCCATTTGCAACTTCAACGATTATTGCATGCCTGTGTCAGGTGTCACGCCACACTACGTCTGCCCACATACACGCAACAAAATGTGCACGCCTAGACAATACGTGGAAGGTGGCCCCCGTACGTATGCGATGTCCATTGCTCGAACGACTGTCAACCGGCCTCTGTAGCATGTCGCAGATATGGAACGCGGTGCACCATGCCATCACGGTGTGTGAGGAGAGACGACTAGGTCCGAATACATCAACAGACAGCTCATGCTGATCGCCATCCACGGCGTCCGTTCCTCCCACACGTCTCTATGGCGTACCACACTGCAATCCAGCTCTCATAGGGAGACGACACGTAGCTGCGTGCACAATATTTGCACTGTATGGTCCGCCGTTTTTGGGCGCAGTCGTTGTACGGTCACACATGTGCCACGATGTATCATTCGGTACATAAGGACGAATGTGCAGTACAGATTGTGGTTTACGCGTACGACATTAGCGGACGGTTGACACAGGCCGCACCACAACGTAGCCTGAGTACGTCGCATGCGAAGGGCATTGAACATGCAAACTTCTCACCAACCAGCTTGCGAAGGCAGGGGGGCAAGGTGGGGACGTGGGGAGGGGCGGCATGTACGTCCTGCTGCCATCCACATTACAGTGTACAGCAGGAGCATGTGGAAAGTCAGCAAGACTTGCAAGGTGTTTAACATGAAGCGATACACAGGGGAGCGGGCAGTGCGAGTAGCGAACTATATTGCGAGGGTTGCGGGTGGGCAACACTACACTAATTGAACGAGTCGTATAACAATTACAGAGCAGGTTTAGGCGACAACATGGGTTACGTTAGGGGACAACGTGGGTTACGTTAGGGGACAACGTGGGTTACTTTAGGGGACAACGTGGGTTAGGTTAAGGCACAACGTGGGTTAGGTTAAGGCACAACGTGGGTTAGGTTAAGGCACAACGTGGGTTAGGTTAAGGCACAACGTGGGTTAGGTTAAGGCACAACGTGGGTTAGGTTAAGGCACAACATGGGTTAGGTTAAGGCACAACATGGGTTAGGTTAAGGCACAACATGGGTTAGGTTAAGGCACAACATGGGTTAGGTTAAGGCACAACGTGGGTTAGGTTAAGGCACAACGTGGGTTAGGTTAAGGCACAACGTGGGTTAGGTTAAGGCACAACATGGGTTAGGTTAAGGCACAACATGGGTTAGGTTAAGGCACAACATGGGTTAGGTTAAGGCACAACATGGGTTAGGTTAAGGCACAACATGGGTTAGGTTAAGGCACAACATGGGTTAGGTTAAGGCACAACATGGGTTAGGTTAAGGCACAACATGGGTTAGGTTAAGGCACAACGTGGGTTAGGTTAAGGCACAACGTGGGTTAGGTTAAGGCACAACATGGGTTAGGTTAAGGCACAACATGGGTTAGGTTAAGGCACAACATGGGTTAGGTTAAGGCACAACATGGGTTAGGTTAAGGCACAACATGGGTTAGGTTAAGGCACAACATGGGTTAGGTTAAGGTACAACATGGGTTAGGTTAAGGTACAACATGGGTTAGGTTAAGGTACAACATGGGTTAGGTTAAGGTACAACATGGGTTAGGTTAAGGTACAACATGGGTTAGGTTAAGGTACAACATGGGTTAGGTTAAGGTACAACATGGGTTAGGTTAAGGTACAACATGGGTTAGGTTAAGGTACAACATGGGTTAGGTTAAGGTACAACATGGGTTAGGTTAAGGTACAACATAGGTTAGGTTAAGGTACAACATAGGTTAGGTTAAGGTACAACATAGGTTAGGTTAAGGTACAACATAGGTTAGGTTAAGGTACAACATAGGTTAGGTTAAGGTACAACATAGGTTAGGTTAAGGTACAACATAGGTTAGGTTAAGGTACAACATAGGTTAGGTTAAGGTACAACATAGGTTAGGTTAAGGTACAACATAGGTTAGGTTAAGGTACAACATAGGTTAGGTTAAGGTACAACATAGGTTAGGTTAAGGTACAACATAGGTTAGGTTAAGGTACAACATAGGTTAGGTTAGGTTAGGTTAGGTTACACGTTGTTGTAAGGAAAGGTGTAGGGGGGGGGGGGCGGGGGCGGCAGGTTCGTTGATAGTGATTATAGTAAGTGAATGCTTGTGACATGATCAGATTTGTCACGTCAGGATGCACCTTTGGCTTATTAGAGGCGGCGCTCCAATTCTATGCTTGTGTGAGACCTGTGTCTTTGACTCATGTCATTGTTTGTGCGCTGTGACAGGAGGTACTATTGTG